>NC_056750.1:878089208-878126708 GCF_019279795.1 Protopterus annectens | reverse complement strand
TGTGCTATGTTGGAGCTTTTCTCCCCGGGCCTCTACTGAAAATGGAAATATATCCAGTTAGACCAGCCCGGTCAACAAATGTAAAATAAAATAAATAAAATAAAATCATCATTGTATACTATGTACGGGTACTCGTTTGCCCCCGTGACCTTTAGAATTATATACAAACTTTCTGAAATGGGCTGGTATCCCATCCAGAAATGATTCTTTGCCTTCTGCCTCCTTGCAAAGATAGGCTGTGCTACAGTACGACACTGAAAAGTGTAAAGCTGATATTGAATGAACATCTCTTATTACACGCAACTTCCATACTTCACTCTTTTCATGTAATAGTTTTGCATTATTCGCTCCTTTAAGCAGACTATATTTCAAGTAATATTTTATGTTTGTAGATATAGCAAGCCTCTGTACTATCATAACTTACCGCTATAGTTGTTCCTTTTAAAGTTTTATTGTCTAAAATGGTATATGTTTTCTTTGTTTAGTCTTAGAAAAGCTAGACATGCATTGCATGCAGCTTCAAATTACTGCATATTTTTAAATGTTATTGTGAAGAGTGTGACTTGAGATTTGCAACCTGTAATCTATAAATGATAGCCTACCAATGAAATGACCAAGTGCATGTGAACTTAAACATTACAGTACAGAATATTCAGACTAACTACATGGTTTCCCCTCTGTAGCTCACTCATTACTTAAGGAGTGTGTATTTTAAGAATACTGCTGGAGATGATGTCTTCTTTGATGTCAACGGAGATCCTCCTGCTGTTTATGACATTCTGAGTTTACAGATTTTATCTGATTTTACCAGCAATTATGTCAAAGTTGGAGGTTTTGACTCTCGGGCTCCTAAAGGCTGGGAAATATTTATCAATGACAGTGCCATAGTGTGGAAAAGTGGCCACAAGAAGGTGAGCAATACATTTAGAAAGTTGATTGTTGCACCATTCATTAATCCTTGCATTGAAATAAGGAGTAAGAGGTCATTGATTACAACTAAATGCACATATCCATCAAGTGCTTCAGTTATGCATCCATTGTACGTAAGTCACTGCACTGTCATTCTGTCATTTCTATTACAACTAAATGCACATATCCATCAAGTGCTTCAGTTATGTACCCATTGTACGTAAGTCACTGCACTGTCATTCTGTCACTTCTATTACAACTAAATGCACATATCCATCAAGTGCTTCAGTTATGTACCCATTGTACGTAAATCACTGCACTGTCATTCTGTCACTTCTATTACAACTAAATGCACATATCCATCAAGTGCTTCAGTTATGTACCCATTGTACGTAAGTCACTGCACTGTCATTCTGTCACTTCTATTACAACTAAATGCACATATCCATCTAGTGCTTCAGTTATGTACCCATTGTACGTAAATCACTGCACTGTTGCACATATCCATCAAGTGCTTCAGTTATGTACCCATTGTACGTAAGTCACTGCACTGTTGCACATATCCATTAAGTGCTTCAGTTATGTACCCATTGTATGTAAGTCACTGCACTGCCATTCTGTCACTTCTATTACAACTAAATGCACATATCAATCAAGTGCTTCAGTTATGTACTCAGTGTACGTAAGTCACTGCACTGTCACTCTGTCACTTCTATTACAACTAAATGCACATATCCATCAAGTGCTTCAGTTATGTACCCATTGTACGTAAGCCACTGCACTGTCATTCTGTCACTTCTATTACAACTAAATGCACATATCCATCAAGTGCTTCAGTTATGTATCCATTGTATTTAAGTCACTGCACTCTCATTCTGTCACTTCTATTACAACTAAATGCACATATCCATCAAGTGCTTCAGTTATGTACCCATTGTACGTAAGTCACTGCACTGTTGCACATATCCATCAAGTGCTTCAGTTATGTACCCATTGTACGTAAGTCACTGCACTGTTGCACATATCCATTACGTGCTTCAGTTATGTACCCATTGTACGTAAGTCACTGCACTGCCATTCTGTCACTTCTATTACAACTAAATGCACATATCAAGCAAGTGCTTCAGTTATGTACTCATTGTACGTAAGTCACTGCACTGTCACTCTGTCACTTCTATTACAACTAAATGCACATAGCCATCAAGTGCTTCAGTTATGTACCCATTGTACGTAAGCCACTGCACTGTCATTCTGTCACTTCTATTACAACTACATGCACATATCCATCAAGTGCTTCAGTTATGTATCCATTGTATTTAAGTCACTGCACTCTCATTCTGTCACTTCTATTACAACTAAATGCACATATCCATCAAGTGCTTTACTTATGTACCCATTGTACGTAAGTCACTGCACTGTCATTCTGTCACTTCGATTACAACTAAATGCACATATCCATCAAGTGCTTCAGTTATGTACCCATTGTATGTAAGTCACTGCACTGTCATTCTGTCACTTCTGATACAACTAAATGCACATATCCATCAAGTGCTTCAGTTATGTACCCATTGTACGTAGGCAACTGTACTGTCATTCTGTCACTTCTATTACAACTAAATGCACATATCCATCTAGTGCTTCAGTTATGTACCCATTGTATGTAAGTCACTGCACTGTTGCACATATCCATTAAGTGCTTCAGTTATGTACCCATTGTATGTAAGTCACTGCACTGCCATTCTGTCACTTTTATTACAACTAAATGCACATATCAAGCAAGTGCTTTAGTTATGTACTCATTGTACATAAGTCACTGCACTGTCACTCTGTCACTTCTATTACAACTAAATGCACATATCCATCAAGTGCTTCAGTTATGTACCCATTGTACGTAAGCCACTTCACTGTCATTCTGTCACTTCTATTACAACTAAATGCACATATCCATCAAGTGCTTCAGATGTATTCATTGTATTTAAGTCACTGCACTCTCATTCTGTCACTTCTATTACAACTAAATGCACATATCCATCAAGTGCTTTACTTATGTACCCATTGTACGTAAGTCACTGCACTGTCATTCTGTCATTTCGATTACAACTAAACACACATATCCATCAAGTGCTTCATTTATGTACCCATTGTACGTAAGTCACTGCACTGTCATTCGGTCACTTCTATTACAACTAAATGCACATATCCGTCAAGTGCTTCAGTTATGTACCTATTGTACGTAAGTCACTGCACTGTCACTCTGTCACTTCTATTACAACTAAATGCACATATGCATCAAGTGCTTCAGTTATGTACCCATTGTACGTAAGTTACTGCACTGTCATTCTGTCACATTTATTACAACTAAATGCACATATCAATCAAGTGCTTCAGTTATGTACCCATTGTATGTAAGTCACTGCACTGTCACTCTGTCACTTCTATTACAACTAAATGCACATATCCATCAAGTGCTTCAGTTATGTACCCATTGTACGTAAGTCACTGCACTGTCATTCTGTCACTTTCATTACAACTAAATGCACACATCCATCAAGTGCTTCAGTTATGTACCCATTGTACGTAAGTCATTGCACTGTCATTCTGTCACTTCTTTTTTTTGTGTGTGTCTTTCGGCTTTTCCCAGTTAGGGGTCGCCACAGCGGAACTCTGGTCCGCTAATGATTGGCAGTAGATTTTTACGTGCTGGCTTACGAGCCTAATGCACAACCTTCAATGAACGAATGCCCATTCACACATGTCGCCACACAGAAGATGCTCTAACTGAGAATCGAACGGGCAACGTCTAACTGTGAGCTGACAACGCTACCGCAGCACCACCACCGCATCATTCTGTCACTTCTATTAGAACTAAATGCACACACCCATCAAGTGCTTCAGTTATGTACCCATTGTACGTAAGTCACTGCACTGTCATGCTGTCACTTCTATTACAACTAAATGCACATATCCATCAAGTGCTTCAGTTATGTACCCATTGTACGTAAGTCACTGCACTATCACTCTGTCACTTCTATTACAACTAAATGCACATATCCATCAAGTGCTTCAGTTATGTACCCATTGTACGTAAGTCACTGCACTGTCACTCTGTCACTTCTGTTACAACTAAATGCACATATCCATCAAGTGCTTCAGTTATGTACCCATTGTACGTAAGTCACTGCACTGTCATTCTCTCACTTCTATTACAAATAAATGCACATATCCATCAAGTGCTTCAGTTATGTACCCATTGTACGTAAGTCACTGCACTGTCACTCTGTCACTTCTATTACAACTAAATGCACATATCCATCAAGTGCTCAGTTATGTACCCATTGTACGTAAGTCACTGCACTGTCATTCTGTCACTTGTATTACAACTAAACGCACATATCCATCAAGTGCTTCAGTTATGTACCCATTGTACGTAAGTCACTGCACTGTCATTCTGTCACTTGTATTACAACTAAACGCACATATCCGTCAAGTGCTTCAGTTATGTATCCATTATACGTAAGTCACTGCACTGTCATTCTGTCACTTTTATTACAACTAAATGCACATATCCATCAAGTGCTTCAGTTATGTACCCATTGTATGTAAGTCACTGCACTGTTATTCTGTCACTTGTATTACAACTAAATGCACATATCCATCAAGTGCTTCAGTTATGTACCCATTGTATGTAAGTCACTGCACTGTCATTCTCTCACTTTTATTACAACTAAATGCACATATCCATCAAGTGCTTCAGTTATGTACCCATTGTACGTAAGTCACTGCAATGTCATTCTGTCACTTCTATTACAACTAAATGCACATATCCATCAAGTGCTTCAGTTATCTACCCATTGTACATAAGTCACTGCACTGTCATTCTGTCACTTTTATTACAACTAAATGCATCCATCAAGTGCTTCAGTTATGTACCCATTGTACGTAAGTCACTGCACTGTCATTCTGTCACTTCTTTTTTTTTTTTTTGTGTCTTTCGGCTTTTCCCGGTTAGGGGTCACCACAGCGGAACTCCGGTCCGCTAATGATTGGCAGTAGATTTTTTACGTGCTGGCTTGCCGGGCCTAATGCACAACCTTCAATGAAGGAACGCCCATTCACGCATGTCGCCACACAGAAGACGCTCTAACTGAGAATCGAACAGGCAATGTCTAACTGTGAGCTGACAACGCTACCGCAGCACCACCACCACATCACTCTGTCACTTCTATTACAACTAAATACACATATCCATCAAGTGCTTCAGTTATGTACCCATTGTACGTAAGTCACTGCACTGTCATTCTGTCACTTCTATTACAACTAAATGCACATATCCATCAAGTGTTTCAGTTATGTACCCATTGTACGTAAGTCACTGCACTGTCATTCTGTCACTTCTATTACAACTAAATGCACATATCCATCTAGTGCTTCAGTTATGTACCCATTGTACGTAAGTCACTGCACTGTTGCACATATCCATCAAGTGCTTCAGTTATGTACCCATTGTACATAAGTCACTGCACTGTCATGCTGTCACTTCTATTACAACTAAATGCACATATCCATCAAGTGCTTCAGTTATGTACCCATGGTACGTAAGTCACTGCACTGTCATTCAGTCACTTCTATTACAACTAAATGCACATATCCATCAAGTGCTTCAGTTATTTACCCATTGTACGTAAGTCACTGCACTGTCATTCAGTCACTTCTATTACAACTAAATGCACATATCCATGAAGTGCTTCAGTTATGTACCCATTGTACGTAAGTCACTGCACTGTCATTCTGTCATTTCTATTACAACTAAATGCACATATCCATCAAGTGCTTCAGTTATGTACCCATTGTACGTAAGTCACTGCACTGTCATTCTGTCACTTCTATTACAACTAAATGCACATATCCATCAAGTGCTTCAGTTATGTACCCATTGTACGTAAGTCACTGCACTGTCATTCTGTCACTTCTATTACAACTAAATGCACATATCCATCAAGTGCTTCAGTTATGTACCCATTGTACATAAGTCACTACACTGTCATTCTGTCACTTGTTTTAATTATCACCATTAAGTGTGGTTTTACATATTATTACTTATTGGATATTGTTGTTGTATATTGTATACCTGGGCTGAATCTGAAATAAGTCCTGATGGGTCAGTGTTTTACTCTGGTCAACAAATGTAAATAAAAGAAGATAAAAGCAATAAAATTCTCTCTCTAGTAATGTTTATTGTTGCCAAACCCTTCAACATGATTTAGTTTCTTCATTTCCATTTTTTCTGTCTGGATCATGGAGACTCCTCTATCTTTCTGTCCTATTCAAAGTTCGCTTTGCTTTTGAAAGCAAATGATCTCAGCATGCATAATATATGGAAAACCATTTTTTTCTGTAATTTTCACTATTTTGTCACTATCCACATTTTTATGTTTTAAGTGTGTGTCTTACTGAGGTCAGGTTAATACTACAAATCACGCAGCTAAACAGAAACTTTTTTCCAAAGAGTTAGTTGTTGGAGAGTCTTTACATGAAGAGATGGGATCTAATATACTGAAACTATGCACAAACCATATCTCTCAACCACCTAGAGTAAGAAATCTGTACAAAGCCATAAATAATAGAGGGTCAAAGGTCAAAAAATAGGGACACTTTTTAAATATGCTCTTACAAACTTAGAAAGTTGATAGAATAAGTTCTCTGGAGGGTATGAAGTTTGAAACTCAAACGTCTATCATTATTTTTTTACTTTAACCCTCATTCAGCGATTTACCAATGATTTGCCAGAAAACCACGATTTTATGAGAAATAGACCAAAAATATGAGGCAAAAAATCTGTACAGCTGAGAGGTATGGCACAAACAGATTGGTAAATACTCTCAGTTTTGGTCAGTGAAATGATGTTAGCCATGTAATTCTAGAAATTGTTTCTGTAACTGGACAACACCTGCTATACTGACATTAAACAAAACAGTTTGGGCATGTGATGCAAACTTGCAAGAAGTACAGTTTTAAATGCATAACTAAAGCCTACAATATGCCTCC
This sequence comes from Protopterus annectens, assembly GCF_019279795.1. Taxonomy (NCBI): domain Eukaryota; kingdom Metazoa; phylum Chordata; order Ceratodontiformes; family Protopteridae; genus Protopterus; species Protopterus annectens. The sequence goes on along the minus strand of NC_056750.1, from coordinate 878,119,754 downwards.
TTTACCTGGAATAAGATGGAAGTGCACCATAAATGGGGATTTCCAGTATGGTGCAGGCCAGAACTGGGAAACCTGAAGTTGCTCTGTTCACCCAAAGTGGTTATAGTTTAAGAAAGGTTTGCTAATACCATCTGAGATGGATGTTTGGGAAAGTAAGAAAGGACTTTGCTTATTCTGTTAGCAAAGCTTGTGTGAGGCAAGAGGAAAATAAATAATGGGCAATGAGAAGCAATCAGGTGTCCAGCAGGGAAACCCGTCACAAGAGGTTATGATCCAAGATGTTCTTTATGAAGGTCAAAAAAGCTGAATGCTACATTGAAGATCTATATAACTGAAAATGACAAAGCAATCTCCAAACTTTGGATGTCATTCATGAACACTCAGATCTCCTACAATCTTTAATAACAGGAAATAAGGAACTTAAAGCACGCCTTGCTGCTGAGGTGGCTAAATCAGACTTCTTAGGTCCATGCTGACAGACCAAGAAGAGTGGACATACAGGAAAAAAAAACATTAAGCTTAGTGAGGTTCCAAAAAGAATGGAAGGAAAGGATTGTAAAGAGTTCATGAGGAGGTAAGTAGCTGCATGGCCATAAATTCAAGAATCAGAGAGCAAATAGAACAGAACTACATGATTACCAGGAAGATCAGGACCCCAAAATCCAAGACAGATCCTTATATGGCTGGTCACCTTTGATCTGAAGGATAGAATTCTATTGGTGCTTTGGAAACTAGGTGCCTGCATGGGCTGTTGGGCCAACAGGATGTCCACTGACCAAAATTACTGAGCTACACCAAGGAAGGTGAGTTGCCTTTGGACAAGTTCAGACATTATGCAAACTGAAGGGACATTGTTTTAATTCATTATACCTAGTTACTTTGAAAATATTTTTCCCAGGGGGTCCTAAATAATTTCATTCTCTGGAGAAAGCAATGTCAGCCCTTACAACAGTAGAGTTGACTTCCTATGGAAGAAGCAATAACAAAATAATCCACCAATTAAAGAGCTGGGTTAATGCTCTGCATCACTGAGGGTCATTTGGCAGTAATACAAAGTGGTTTCCCTCTTTCAACAATTACATGCCCTTTAAGGTGAGAGAAGACCTTATTCAAGCAAGGAAATAAAATATGGATGGTGGTGCGTCAGAGAACTAGTCAGCCAGATTGTGTTAGCAGGACTCTGGGACAGGGCAAGACTAATTATATCATGGTATGAGACCATAATCATGAGATCTTAAATATATAGTGATTGATACATCCATAAGAACTTGAAATAAATCTCCAACTGATTTTCTTGTAAAGTGATAACAGCTGGATATACCTAATTTTGTTCAGCATTTCTAGTTGTAGAAGTTTATTGTCAGCACTTTGGTTTATACTCTTTGGCCAGTGGGGGAATAACCTATATCTTCGTTTACTGGAAGGTGACTGCAGCACATTAGTGGAATAGCCAGTGTCACCACCCTTGCTCTTTATGCTGTGTGCCGTGTATTAGTTACTCTATTATCTTTCCTTTATATTAGGAATGAGAACATTGACAGTTGTGTTTATTTTTTTTGTTTGTTTGTTTTGTTTTTGTAAAATATACACTTATACTTCTGGCATTACTGGTCTTGTCAATGATACACTGTGCACAAGGGTCTAGTGATGGGCTGCTAGTTAAGAGCAATAGGTTTAGCGGAATGCAACAGCATGTTTTTTGTCTCTTGGCAGTTGCTATAACACCTGTCACTAAGGGTAAAAGAAAAGAGAGAGAGGTTCCATATCACCAGGGCCTAGTTGCCCGCACCTTGGGAGTAACAATTATGTATATAGCTCACCTTGTCTTTTCTTTTGTACACAAGTGAAATGTAGGTATCTCCACCCATGATAATATTAAGGTGCACCTATAGGAATCAGCAAAGGGTAATGGAGACATGATGTAATACTTGGTTCCCTATTACCAGATCGCAGATGCAGTTTGTCAAATACATCTTGATCGAACCGAAAACAGCGAAAAGGCAAAATAGCGAAGTGGCTTTTCACCAAATTCTTTCCCTGGGAAAAAATTTGCTTGGGCGCTTTCGTTAGTTTGCCATTTTCGGCACTGTAGTGCGATCTCGGAGTTGGTATATTTAAGTAGGGGGGTCGGGGGGTACAGCCCCCCATGTCAGGAGGTGCGGGGGCAAAGCCCCCCACATTATGTTATGTTTTAAAGTTTTTTTTGTTTTTTTTTTTCTTTCGGAACAGCGATTTTTTTCTCTTGGAAAAAAATCGCTATTCTGAGGTTTCAACGTTGCAAGCTTTCGCTTACATGGGGTCGATTATTTATCGTTCACTTTTGTAAGCATGTGATAAGATAATATAAACCCTAATACTTGGGCAATGGGAAGAGAGGTAGTAAAAGTAAAGGCAGCAGTAAAATCAAGGAATTACAAACAGGTTCTTATAAGGAGGAAGGCCTGCCCTAGGGAATGTAAAGAAGAAAGGTGGCAGGAATATTCTGAAAAAGAGTTTGCCCCATGTCAGAATCTGTCAATAAGAATTTCTTCACATTAGGAATGGGGGAGTTAAGGATACTTAGCTGAAACATCAATGAGATTTCTAACCCTGACAAGAGGGATAGGTTACCAAATGTTATAAAAAGTAGGTAGTAATGTTTTATTGCTAAAGGAAGCCCACATACAAAATTTAAATAAATAAATAAACTAAATAAATACAAATGGGTGTGCATGTGTATATAGCTAAAAATGTTAGTTATATATACAGTATATTACTTATTCTATTGTATATTTTGCATGCATCATTATGTAACATGCATATTAGGAACTCTCTTCTATCTTGTATGTAATGTATGGTCAGCTTTATTGCTTGGCTTTATATTTTGCTTATTTTTTCTTTTGCTGTATTTCACATATTGTACTACTTTGTTATTGTCTTAATATTTGTAACCATTGTTCAGTTTTTTTTTTATTCTGTTTAATGTGTACTGACTAGCTTTTCTCCCCAGGTCTCCGCTGAAAATGGGCTCATACCCAGTCAGACTTTCCCAGTAAACAAATGTCAGATAAATAAATACAAGTATTCTTCCCTTATACGGCCCATTATTGAGTACAATGCCCCAATTTGGCATGTACCTCACAAAGCACATGCAGCAGCTGGAGAGACCACAGAGGATCCTCACCAGGAGAATCCAGGGCCTCAAATATCTACCATACACAGGCTAAAAGTCCTATCCCCCTACTCAGTTTCATACAGACTCCTCAGAGGTGACCTCTGTCTGGCATAGAAGGTGATCTCGGACTCTGCCTTGATGGGACTGCTGCATATCCACAAGTCAAGCTCCACTTGAGAAACTCGCACACGTGGCCTCAGCCTGGTCAGTGCCATCAATAGGACTTGTTGGAGGGACAGATTTGTGTCCCAGAGACTCCCCAATCTGTGGAATAGACTCTTTCTCCACATCAAGCAGAGTACCTCTTTACCCCTTTTTAAGTTCAACCTGGATAACTGGATGGGAAATAAAAAATACATCCCTGGGAATCCACCCATGTCCCTGCTGGACAGGAAAATTGGGTGCTGTTTTGTCTAAACATGGGCTAAACTCTTGGCTAGGCTTATAAGGGCCTCAGGGCCAATAGCCTAGTAATTTCCTATGATCCTAGGAAATAAATATATACATATATAGCTAAATATGTTACTGAATATGTACATATTTACTTCTAGGAAGGTGCACATGTATATAAATATATTAATGTGCATGCATGTATATATATATATATATATATATATATATATATATATGCATGTGTGTGTGTGTGTGTATATATATATATATATATATATATATATATATATATATATATATATATATATATGTGTGTGTGTGTGTATAGAAGGGTGTGTGAAAGTATATGCATTAATAAATATGTTAGTATGCATAAATATATATATGTACATGTATGCATATGTACTTACAGGGGGCAGACATGTACAAATAAATATGTTCCATTCATGTATATATATATATATATATATATATATATATATCTGCAGGAGAGTGTGTTTTCATAAATATGTTAGTATGCATGAATATGTGTATGTGTGTAATTACGCGGGGGCATGTATGTGTATAAATAAACATGTTAGTATATATTTATGTATTTGGATATAAATAAATATGTTATTATGGGCTCACTTTGGAATAATGAAATCCTAAAACCTCGAAATTCATATGGTCGAGACCATATGATCGAAGTTTTAGAACTTCGAAATTCTGAATGGAGATCTGCATATAGCGCAGTACAGGAGATTTCCCTTTTTCTCGTTTTAGTGTGATCTCGGAGTTGGTATACTTAAGTAGCAGAGGTCTGGGTGCAGAGGGGCTTGCCCCCTGCAGAAACGTTGAGAAAGTGTATTTTTTTTTATATTGGATTTATTTCGGAATTTCAACATTCATCGATCATATGGTCTCAATCATATGAAATTTGGTTTCTGAAATTTGAGATTCCGAAGTGAATCCATTATTATACATGTGTATGTGTGTGTGTCCACGTGGCCAAAGTGGTTAGAAAAACATTTTATATAGCCCACCTAATCATGAAGGGATTCACATCTAGATCAGGGGAGGTCATCGTGCCTCTTTACTCATCCCTCATCAGGCCCATAATTGAGTACAATGCCCCTTTTGGGATGTACCTTACCAGACACCTGCAGCAACTGGAAAGACCCCAAAAGTACCTCACCAAGAGGATCAAAGGGCTCAAACAGATGCCATATGCTGCCTGGTTAAAGAAACTCCAGCTCTACTCAGTGGCATACCACCTGTTCAGAGGCGATCTGTGCCTGACGTATAAAGCCATGTCCAACCCGGAATTAATGGACATGCTGCACCTCAGAAAATCCAAATCCCATCGAGCTACGCTTGAGAGACTTGAACCTCAGCACTGAAATAAATAGGACATGCTGGAGGGACAGATTCATAACCCAGAGGCTCCCTTCACTCTGGAATAAAATCCCAGTCCAGGTTAGACAGAGTCCCTCATTGACTCTCTTCAAGAGGAATCTTGATGAGTGGATGGGAGATCGTAGGTTTACCCCGGGTATCACTTCTGTGTCACTGTTAGACAGAGGCACATTATACTAACCTCGAAAAAGGGCATAGCAAAATAAATTTAAAATGGGTGGCGAAAGCCAAACACATTCTGGCTAGGCTTATAAATGCCCTAGGGCAGATAGCCTAGTATGAACCTATGAACCTATGTACTAATAGGAGGATATGTGTGTGTGTACATAAATAAATAGGTTTGTGCATGTATATTTGTATGCTTATACATATATACGTAGGGCAGCTGGTTAAATGACCAGTTACATCAAAATTCAGAATATCAACATTATTATGTTAAAACACTAAATGTAAACACATGCTGCCCATGCTGTGGAGTGGAGTAAACTAAATGCAAGTGTTTTTGCAGGGAGGCACCCCTCACACAACTGCTGCTAATTATATATACTAGCTCCAAAACAGCACAATTCCTGGGGTAAGGGAATGTTCCCCTACCCAGAGACTGTCGATCATGCTGCATTTGAGTTGACCAAATGTTGTCCAACCAAACAGATGTTAATGCCACGGGTCATTTGACCAACTGCCCTAAACCTATATGTATATGTATATATAGGTAGTTTGGGAGTTCAAGCCAATTCAGGGATTGTAGGGTTAGGCAGTTTTCTAGTTTAGAGGTGATAGAGGAGGACAGGTTTGTTAGGAGAGGGGCTCCGTATAATAAGGAAGGAAGAAGATAAGTCGAGGCCAGAGTTTGCCTGTTAGAGAGAAAGCGATTATTCCTATACAGCATACCTAGCTTTTGGTGGGTTTTCTTAATATTTTATTGAATATGAATATCACACTTGAGGTGTTCATCTATAGTAATGTCAAGTAGTTTGGTAGAGGGGACCACTTCTATAAGTGAGTTGTTTGACTATAGACTTTGAAGTTGTTTTTATCATAGGAGAGCGTCTTTGTGAGAAGGAATAGTAGAATCTTTGATTTATTTGCATTGAGAGAGAGGTGGTTTTGGCACATCCAGTTTTCAGTTGTTGAGAAGGCAGTTTGGGTTTTAGTCAGCAATTCAGAGAGGTTTGAGGCAGAGCAGACTAAGGTTGAATAGTCTGCATATTGGATAATTTTAGCATCAGGAATAGCAGTGTGAAAGTTATTGATGAAGATGTTAAAAAGAATTGGCCCAAGGATGGATCCCTGTGGTACGCCAGTTGGGGTAGGTAGGAAGGAAGAGATGGAGTGCTTCCATTTGAGTGCCTGTGATCGGTCTGATAGATAGCTGGAGAACCAAGATAAAGCATTAGGTGAGAGATTAAGGTTTGTGAGGTGACAGAGAAGGTGCTTGTGGGAAACAGCATCAAAGGCTTTAGATAGATCGAGTAAAACAGAAGAAACTAAGTGTCCTGAACCTCGGGCTTGATTGACAGTTTCTAGGAAAGAGAATAGAGCAGTTATTGTGCTATGGCCTGGACGGAAACCATGCTGGGTAGGAGTGAGAAGATTGTTTTGGGTCAGGAAAGGTATAAGTTGGAGGTGGATGCATTTTTGTAGAATTTTGGAGATTGGTGAGAGCAAAGCAATGGGGTGAAAGTTTGAGATACTGGTATTTTTACCTCCTTTATAAAGAGGAAGAATATAAGCTGAGTGCCAGAGTTTGGGGACATATGATTCTTTTATGGCTTGGTTAATAATGATGCTGATTGGGAGAGCAATGCCATCAGCAGCACATTTTAGGAAGGAAGAGGGAATATTGTCGGGAGCGTTAGAGCAAGGTTTAAGTTTGGACAAAAGTTTTTTTATAAACTTAGTGGAGATGGGTTTGAGTTCAAACAGATGAGGTGAGTTAGAAGGGGGAGAGTGTAGAGCAGTTGGGTTATTATTAGGAAATGTCTTGGTGATGGTAGTAATGGTTTCTATGAAAAATTAGTTAAATTCAGAGCCTAGTTCGAGGTCAGATTTACTTAGGTCAGGACAGGGATTATTCTTGGAGCCTGGATTGAGGACTGAGTTTATTGAGTTCCAGACTTTTTGGGGTTTTTTATTGTTATTGGACTGAAGTTTGATATAGTAGGATTTTTTTGTCTTTGGTGATTAGTCATTTTGAACGGTTGTGGAGCTGTTTGTATTGGAGCAAGGTATTGGCCAGTTTATTGTTTTGATAAAGCTTCCGTAGTTTGTCTCTGTGGTGCATAATCTGTTTTGTCTCTTTAGATAGCCAAGGAGCAGTTTTAGTTTTTATCCTTTTGTTTCTTAGTAGGGCTAGTGAGTTTAAAGTATCAAGGAAGACAGAGTTGAAGTATCCTTGTCAAGAGGAAGGATGTTTAGAATTTGCCAGTTCATTTGTTTGAAAGTATTTGAGAAAGTAGTTGGGTTGAAGCTACCGAGGTTACGAGTTTGAATGTATTGATGCTGGTGTGGAGAGGAACTAGTTGAGTGATGCATGAAGGCTGGGAGGTGGTCGCTAAAGGTATCAGGAATTGTGCCAGAATTGGTTATTTTATTTGGATCTGAGACTAGGATCCAATCTATAGTGGATCCGGGAGGGTTTATTTTGTTAGGTCGAATGATGGAGAGGATTATTTGAGTGAAGTTATAGAGGTTAATGGATAGTGAGGGAGAGGGGCAATTGATTTTATTCCAGTCAATATTCACATCACCAAGGATATAAGTTTCATAGTTAATTTCAGTAGAGGCCCATAGGAGAATATTTTCGAGTGTAGAAATATTCTTACCAGGTGAGATATATAGGGCAATGATGCAGATATTTTTATTTTTATTTAGTTTTAGAATTCCAGCAGTTAGTTCAGTGTTCTGGAATTGAGGAATTGGAATTTGGAGGGGAATTAAGGTAAGACGGTTGGAGTAGACTAGGGCAGTGCCTCCACCTTTTTTATTTAGTCAGTCATTTCTGAGACAATGAAATCCTGGGGGCAGAATCTCAGAGTCGGAGATAAAGGGCTTGAGCCAGGTTTCAGAGATGGCTAAGATATCTGGTTGGTTATGGCTTAACTAAGCCTGAAATTGGTGTACTTTGTTGTTTAGACTTTGTGCAGTAATTGTAAAAATCTTTAGGGTGTTGAGATAGGAGGAAGAGGGTAAGGGATGAGTGTGGTTAATAAAGGATGTAGGACCAGGGTTAGGATGGATATCACCAGCTTGAACTAAGATGTTGAAGGAGATATCCTTTAGCCATATTGGTCTGCCAGGCATGAATTTTGGTAGATTGTAGATTGAAGCAGGTGACAGTGTCTTGACTTTAGAGGAGAAGAGTTTAGGGTGAAATAGGTACAGAGGTTTGGGCTGAATGAAAGAAGAGGAGATAGAGTGGAAATGGGAGTAAGAGTGAGGGAGAAGGTGGCTTTGTATGGTAGCTGTCTTTGTAGGTGGTATTGGACAAACATAGATGGAATATGAGGTAGCATAGTATAAGAGAAGTAGGAACATAAAGAGGAGGCTGGGGGACTGGAGGGTGTGATAACTTGAGGAGAGCATGTTGGAGCAAAGAGAGAGTGGTATGAGTGGTTAGAAAAATAGAGAAGGCTATGAAGAAGAAAGGGTTTAAAAAGTGATGGAGGTATTCTAGAGATTTAAAGAAAGAATATAATTGTTGGATGGAGTACAGATTACAGAGTTTAGGAAGGATGGCTATAGGTGGGAGGAATAATGAGGGGGGAGCTGGTATTGGGTAATTAGGCTGAGAGGGTGGGGTAAGATAGGAATAAAGCTAGGAGTACTGAGTCAGGTGGGAACTGGGGGCAGGGTAGGGGAGCAGAGTGAGCCCGTAGGGCGAACGGAGTAGGAAAGAACACTAGAGGTGAGTATGGCAGAAAAAGTATCAGCAAAGAGCAGTTTAAAGGCTGTAGCTGTAAGGTATGAGCTAAATATTTCCAGCCAGAAAATGAAGGCTGCCTTTACAGAGGGTGGTTTAGCAGGGGGGAGAAGATATTTACAGTTTGAGGATATTAACTCACAACCGTTTGTGAAAAAATAAAACTTGTTGGGATTATAAAGAATATCTAAAATTTATATTGGTAGATGCTGCCACCTAATGGTAGAAGGAGACAGCAAACAGCAATGATAGTTGGACCAGTCTTAGGTTTAAATATATTCTAGGGTAGTAAGAACAGGAGGAGGAGAGGGCAAACGGTCTGCGGTAGGCTGCTAGAACGCGCACACGGGAGGGCAGACTAACTCTATAGATAATACATCAAGTCTACATTTAATTAGTGTTAAGCAACATACATTTACACAATCTTGTTGGGGGAGTCTTCTCAGTAGTATTTTTCTAAGTACCAGGCAAGCTGGCCAATTCATGGTGTCTTCAGGTGATGGCCGGAGGTGTTCCTTTTGCGTTTAAGGCAGGGAGGGAGCACTCGGGATGGATTACTGTAGAGGTGAGGGAGACAAGATTGAGTTAGTTAACATTGCAGATGTAGAGGGGAAAGGTAGCAGGTAAGGGATGTTTAGCAAAGAAGGGAGGGTGTAACAAAGCACAGTTGTAGAGAGAGGCTATGGTTAGATGAGGCTGGAGCAAGTATGTAGAGGAAGATTAGGTTTAGGAGATTAACAATAGAAAGCAGCAGACATTATGCTATTAACAATACAAGTTAGGCAATATAGGCTCCATTAAATAGAACAAAACATTAATTCAGCAGTTCAGCATGCTATCAGTGACCCTAGTCCGTTTGAGAGGACAGGGTTATACAGCAGTAGAGCCAAATATAAGCAGCAGAAAGCAAGGGGAAATGATAAAGTAATACTATAAAATCTCTAAACAGTGCAATATATAGTGCTCAACAGACTAACACAGTAAACTAAGATATGTTCATGCTGTGCAATAACTTGTGCTAACAGTTTTCAAAACAGTTTTCAGAACAATATAAAAGCCTTGTGGTGCCCTTATAGAGACAAACGGAAAAGAAAAAAATAGTTGCTAAGCCAGTAATTAAGCTAAAGGCTCTAGTAGGACCATTGATCCACCTTAAAAGAGAAATAAAGGCCTTCAATGATAATCGTTCATTGGCGTCCTTTTAACAGGACATCTGGAGAGCAGACTAGGCCAGCAAAGTGCAACAGTCGAATCCTGTATACTCAGACTAAAGTAATGCAGCTGGCGACAGCATAAAAAGAGACCCACTCATCCCAAAAAGCAGCTTAGAGCTGCTAAGCTGGTAATTAACCTAAGCAAAGGGCAAATGACACAGTACAAAGCAAGCAGTCAAAAAGTAGGGTATATAGGGCAAAACAGTTCCCAAAATCATGTAGAAGCTGTGCGGAGCCCTTATAGTTACAAATGGAAAGAAAAATGGCCGCTAAACCTGATTTTAAGCGGAAGGCTTGAAGGGGGATAGTTATTCCACCTTAAGAGGCTATCCGGCATTCAGTGATGCACTTTGGTTGGCATCCTTTTAACAGGACATCATTACACCAGGTTTCTGGTCGTGACAAGCCAGCAGTATTCAATCAAGCCCCTTGTACCCATACTAAATTAATGCAGCATTAGTCAGTGTAGAAAAGAGCCCCACTCGTCCCAAAACCAGCTTGCAGAGGTCAAAAACACATGTAGTTCACAGATAAATGAAGCCGTCAGCACAAGGCCAACAATAATCAGATGCCTGTATCCTTTAACTAGTTATACACCAGTATATGAAAAGGCCAACAGCAATTTGTAGAATTCCTCTGGCTTTCCTTAATATGTAGGATAAATCTGATTCAGACAGTTTACAGTTCTGTCCTCAGGAAAACAGGATTCTCTGCCACAATCTTAGGCTCCCTTTTCTTTCTACACAAACTCCATTGTACTTCTCCCAGCATTCCCTGTAGGAGTAGAAGCAAGATGATCTAACTCAATTAGTAAGGATTAACCTTAATATACAGAGTTCAGCAGCTGTCCTTCATGAGATTACATACCTATTTCTTGTCTGAAGACTCCATATCTGCCTTCTAACGTGCTCTGCCATATCCTGGACTCACTGATGCACCTTTCTTCACCTAAGCTCCACCCTAACAGTTATTGTATCACATGACCCCTGAGTAGAATGATTGGTTCTTGTGATTTGAAGGGATATAAACCCATGGCATCCCATATGCATTTATATGGTGGTGATCTGGCTGGTACACTATTTTAAGCTAAAAGGGTTGTAGAGGTAAGGCCAACCTGGCTAGCCAGGAATGGCCATCTCTTTGAGCTATGGAAGAGATGCATGGCCTATAACTTACAGAGCTGTAGCTGGCTTATGTAGCGACTGGTGCCATTCACCAATCTGGCACCCCCTCAGCACCAAGACGTAGACCAAAAAAAAAAAAGGTCAGGTCCATTTCTCCAATTTGGTACTCCAAACTAAATCCAATTCCATTCTTCCCTACCTGCACCCCTCAGTTACAGCTTTAAAAAATGCCACTCTTTCTGGTAATCAACACTGTAGCAAACTGCTTGCTACAACTTATTATCCACACATGCAAGACAGAAAGATCTGATATCTTCCTCAGAGGCATTCATAAATACCATAAACTATTTTGAAAAATGTAGGATCTAATAGGATGGTTATAGTGTACAACATTTCTTTCAAGTTATAGAATGTCATTTTTGCCTGTTTGATGTTTAACGGGGCCCTACCCTTACTTAAGTCATTCAGAGGGTGCACACTGTCATAGCAAAGTTAGGGATGAACTTGCAATATTAATTAGCTAAGCCTAAAAAAGACCTGGCCTGTTTCTGATAGCAGACATGTGACAGTTTCATGCAGATTCTATCTCCTCTGCCTGTGGTTTTACTATCTTTCTTCCTGTCATATAGCTTAATTACTGGGCTTCAGCCATGCCCAGTTAATTTTGCGTGGTTGGTTGCTAACCCTGCTTCATGTAAAGGGGTTATAACAGTTTGGATGTTGAGGAGATAAATTTCACAGTCCACCAAAGAAATAAATCTGCCATTAAAGTAAACTATGGTATAGCTAGTGTAAGGTTTCAAAATCCAGTCCATAAGCCTTTGAAATATTGACGGGACTCTATGAAGGACAAACAACATGACCTTAGAGTGAAAAAAAATTTACTGTGGAGAATACTGTTTTCTCCTTGACCTCTGGAATATATAGGATTTGTCAATAATACTTTGTCAAGGCCAGAGTGATCAGAAACTTAGTTTCAGTTTTCCAACCAGTGTATTGATGCAGTTTCAAATTTACCTTTCTATCAGTGTTGTGCCTGATTAAGTTCATTCTGCCAGTTAATTCTAAAAATAGATTCCTGTCCCTGAGGACAAATCATTAGTTTCCTGCCTCTGGACCACTGACAAATCCTTACCTATATTTCTTCAGCACACGCGAGTATGCACTTGTTTTAGCTCAGCGGATCCTGTTTGAGCATCCTGCAGACTACTACAGCACCAGAAATGAAAAAGAGAGACTTTAAGCTGATTATAAGTACCCTTTAGGCTTTTTTGGCTGTTTTTGCTAAACGAATTTCTCTAAGCCGTTTTTGTTACTATTTCTACTTTATTTTAAATCGCTTTACTGTTGTGCACTTAATTTCAAAGTTAAACTGCATTTACTGTTGTAGGCTACACACTCAAGTGTGATAGCCTTTTCTGTGCTTATTTACTGTTTAATTGCATTTTTCTTCTGAATTTAACCTAAAAAAAAAATTAGCATCTGTTTGCTCATTTCTAACCTTTTTTCTATACTAGAAAAGTCCGGATCCCAGATTTGCTGGTTTCAGGACTTTAGTTTCATGTTTCTGAGTGGTCCAGACCTTGCTGTGGTAGAGGGAAGTCTTTCTGCTAATCAATGGAAGTGATAAGCATTGAGCTGCCCATCTGTTGCTAGAGGAGTGGTTTCCACCTCAGGAATTGTACCTCATTGGTCGTTTGGGGCTGCTTTCTATCCCTTTCAACTTTCTGGCTTAAAAACGTGTGTTTGCATGGGTTTGTGCTTGTTTTAGCTCAGTGGATCCTGTTTGGGTGTCCTGCAGACTACTACAGCACCAGAAACGAGGAAGAGAGACTTTTAGCTGATTATAAGTACCCTTTTGTCTTTTTTTGACTTTTTGCTAACCACATTTCTCTAAGCCATTTTTGCTACTATTTCTACTGTATTTTAAATCATTTTACTGTTGTGCACTTGATTTCTGCTTAATTTCAACATTTAAACTGCATTTACTGTTGTAGGCTGCACACTCAAGTGTGATAGCCTTTTCTGTGCTTATTTACTGTTTAATTGCATTTTTCTGCTGAATTTAACCAAAAAAATATATATAAATAAAAAATGACTATCTGTTTGCACGTTTCCCACCTTTTGTCTATACTAGAATAGTCTGGATCCCAGATTTGCTGGTTTCAGGACTTTAGTTTTGTGTTTCTGAGTTGTCCAAACCTTGCTGTGGTAGAGGGAAGTCTTTCTGCTTATCAGTGGGAGTGGTAAGCATTGAGCTGCCTATTTGTCGCTAGAGGAGTGGTTTCCAGCTCAGGAATTGTACCTCATTGGCTGTTTGGAGCTGCTTTCTACCCTTTCTGGTGTAAAAACCCATGTTTGTGTGGGTTTGTGCATCTCGCAGCGCTGCTTAGCTAGGGTTAAACTATTCCCACTGCCAGAAAGTCTGCTCTTCAAATTTTTCCTTAGTACTATCCAGTTTTCTAGTTTCAGCACTCAGAACTGTTTCTTTGTGCTCAGCACTTGTTCAGAACTTGTTGTAAGCACTAAATAACCTAAAAATTACTACAGCACTCAACTTTCCTCATTTGTCAAGAGGAAAACAGTTTTTAGTACTTAAATTAATAAACACCTATCCAGGCATGTCTAAGGGTCAACTCCCAGTGTTTTCTCCTGTCTACCCAATGAATCTGGGCATCTTGGGGCAATGTAGCAATTGTCTCATTTACACTGACAACCCCCTCCTCCTACCACCCCACACTACAACCTGTGAGAGATGCACTTATATAGCCAAACTGGAAGCCAAGCTCTCTCCAGCCAAGACTGGACTAGACAATCAAGAGGAGAAAGTAAACACCTGCACCACATCACACTCAACACAGTCCTTCAAAACCTACACCACCAAAACCCACACATAGAAACACAAAACACACACCTACATTCACGGAGGCTCTCAATAAAAATCTGCCCAAGCAACAGAGGCCTCCAAAGCTGAAATGCAAGCAAACATCACCCCCCCAACACTACCCAAATGACACATAGCCCACAAAATCAGTGTGCCACTCATCCTCAGCTCATAAGGCAAAACAACATACCCAACATGCTAGTCATAGGTGACTGTATAGTTAGGCACACTTATGTCCCACTCACCAGGCTAAACAAGGAGAAAGTTTCTGTCAGCCACCTGTCAGGTGCCAGGATCCACCACATAATGCATGCACTCAGGTCACTCCACAACAAGTACAAATATGACTCTGTCATTGTCCATGTTGGGGTGAATGACCTGAGATGTACCTCCCTGGACTACATGAAAAGAGACATGGAGGAGCTCTCGGCTCTTGTAGCCCAGGCAGGTATGACCCTAGCCCTGAGCAGTATCCTGCCATCGCCCAGAATGATACCACAGTACAAGGGCAAAATGATTGACTTCATCAATTGGCTAAGCTTCTGGTGTCATTCTAAGAGGATCCAGTATCTGACTGCCTGGAATGACATGATCGACAGACCACGATGCTTTGCCAGAGATGGCTTGCACCTGTTGCATCTGGGATTCCGGATACTGGCTACGGCTCTTGCCACCCCTATAGTGCCTTTTTTAGGCAAGGTTCAAATGACAAATTCACCACTGTAACAGGTACAAGCAAGCAAAATCTGAGGGTAATGCTACTCAAAGCTGGAAGTTGAAACCTGAAAATGCACTCACTCGAGGCACTCCTTAAAATGGAGAAGATCAACATTTGTGCAGTGACAGACACCTGGTTCAAGGCTTCAGAGAGCACCCCTGCATTACCAGGCTATAATTCATACCACACCTTTCGGCCACCTAACTTGGACCGAAACAATAAAGGCGGAGGTGTGTCCATATTCATTAAGGATATCCACACCTCCAGGCTAGTTGCTCAACATAATGCATCTGAAATTATCCAAGTGCAACTAACATTGGGCAAGACTGCAATCCAGGTTGTAGCTTGTTACTGATCCCCCACCATGCCCCAGGATTCCCACCCCTCGTTTCTTGATATACTAGAAAATATTAAGGTATAACCCAATACCCTAATAATGGGAAATTTCAACTACCCCACCATCAACTGGGAAAACTACTAGTGTACTAACTCATTTGCTCAACATTTTATGGAATTCATAAATTCCAGTGCCTTGGATCAGCTTGTCCATACTCCCACCAGGGGCAGCAATATCCTGGACCTAGTTATTACTAGTATGGGTAACCGGTGTTCCACGTCAGAGGTCAACTCCTCACTGGTCAGATCCGACCACAAGCTAATCACCCTAAACATCCATATCCTGCCCCCACCCCCATTAAGGAAACCACTGTAAAAAAAACTTCTCCAAAGCTAACTTCATGGTTCTTAAGACAGAAGTGGCAAACTTCACGACACCCATGCAGACAGAAAATGGAGGTATGACTGCTGAATCTTACACAAATGCACTGTATAAGCACATACACAAGTGTATGGCTCATGCCATCCCCAACAGAACCAAGACGCTATCCTTCAAAAAAAGGAAGCCAATCTGGTGGTCCCCTGCCACAAACAAACTCTACAACAGAAGGAAGAAGCTGTTGCAAAAACAGTAAAATCCCATGATTGGAGGAACTCCCTGGTCAGCCTCAGTAAGAAGCTGAGATCCCTCATAAAATCCTCCAAAGCTATTTACAAAAATCGCCACTGATTCTAAAGACAACCACAAAGCATTCTATAGCTATGTCAAGAATCTCAATGGCAACACTCCGATCTGCTCTGAGCTACAGCACAATTGCACTAGATATACAGAACCAACTGATATTGCCAACATCCTGGCAGATAGGTTCAGTGCTAATTTTACCCCCCTCACCCTTCAAAGGGCCTATCTCAATACCAGAAAAATGCAAAGCCCCAGTAATCACAGATGCACAAGTAAAGGCTGCACTCTCCAAAGCCAAGAACACAGCATCCATGGGACCAGACAACATCCCAGGCTGTGTTCTGCATGGACTACAGAATGAATTGGCACCCCACCTAAGTACCATGTTCAATCATAGCCTCACTTCAGGCTCTGTGCCTACTGAATGGTGCACAGCAATGGTTATCCCACTCCACAAAGGGGGTGCCACCACAGACCCCGGGAACTACTGTCCAATTAGCCTGATAAGCCTAGTCTGCAAGGCCATGGAATGTATCATCTTGGAGCTTATAAATAAAGACATAGGTAACCTCCAAACTCTGGACCCCACTCAGTTTGGGTTTGTAAAAGGTAGATCATGTCTTCTAAACCTGACTTGACTTCTTTGAAGCAGTCACCAGAGCCATGGATGAGGGTAAGGTGGTGCACACAGCCTATCCTGACCTCGTCAAGGCTTTCAACACCACCCCCCACTCTGGAATTATAGATAAACTCACTAAACTGGGCATAAATCCCTATATCACAAGATGGGTGGCCAACTGGCTCACTGACAGAACCCACATAGTGAAAGTAGCTGACTCCAAATCTGACTTCAGACCAGTGAGAAGTGGAGTACCACAGGGTTCAGTCCTGGGTCCTCTCGTATTTGGCATCTACTTCTCTGAAGTTCAGGCTAACACAGAAGGTCTTTGGCTAATGAAGTTCACAGATGACTGCAAAATAGGCACCATAATATAATCGCCTAATGATGTGGGTGTTCTACAAAGGGGCCTTACTGAGACAGGTGCTTGGTGTCAAAGTCATGGCCTCAAGTTCAATGCCAAGAAGTGCATTTTCATCCCCTTTGGGAAAAACTCTGTACCCATGAACTACCACATAGGCGGTAGCCTACTAAACACCGAAATTGTGATAAGAGACCTTGGGACACAGGTGGACAGTAGTCTCTCCTTTGATAAACACATTGCCACAGTAGTCAGGAAATCCTTCTACATGGCACACCTCATCACAAAGGGGTTCTCCTCCAGAAAAAAGGAGGTCATTGTTCCTCTCTACTCATCCCTCATCAGACCCATTATAGAGTACAACGTTCCCATTTGACATGTACCTCACAAGACATCTACATCAATTGGAAAGGCCACAGAAATACCTCACTAAGAGGATTACTGGGCTCAAATAGATGCCATACACAGACCGTCTCAAAAAACTCCAGCATTACTCTGTCGCATATCGCCTACTCAGAGGCGATCTCTGCCTAACATACAAAGCTATGTAAAACCCAGAGCTGTTGGACATGCTACACGTAAAGAAATTCCAATCTCTCTGAGCCACACGCTCCAGGGACCTAAACCTTGTCACCACAATAAACAGAACATGCTGGAGGGATAGATTCCTGTCCTAGAGACTTTCCATACTCTGGAACAAACTACCCATTCATGTTAAACAAAGCTCCTCATTAGCCCTCTTTAAGAAAAATCTTGACAATTGGATGGGAAATAGGAAATTCACCCTGAGGATCACTTCTGTGGCTCTGCTCGACAGGGGCACATGAAAATAATTTACTTGGGTGGGGAAAGCCACGGGACCTTTTTGGCTAGGCTTATATAGGTCTCAGGGTCGATAGCCTAGTACCTACCTATGA
The DNA here is from genome assembly GCF_019279795.1 of Protopterus annectens. Lineage (NCBI taxonomy): Eukaryota > Metazoa > Chordata > Ceratodontiformes > Protopteridae > Protopterus > Protopterus annectens. Next base: position 878,102,032 of record NC_056750.1, on the reverse strand, counting down.
ACCTATGATGTGGTGGGATTTAATCTCGCCATCAAATTGACTTACTACAGAGCCTTCTGTTTCTCTACAAGTCCTTAAAAAGTATATATTATACAACTGTTTTGGTTTCCTCTTAGCAGCTTGTCTCACTTTGTAACTCACTTCTCCTATTTTCTCTATCATGTCAAAAGGGCCTTGCCACCTGGCAAGAAATTTGTTTTCTGCAATGCATAACAATGCAACTGCTTTGTACCCCTGCTTTGAGCTCTTTAAGGTGAGCATTAAGTTCTTTGTTGGGCTTCCTGTGCACTCTCCAGATGCTCCCTGACTACAGACATTATGGTTCTTAGCCTATCCTGCAATGCTCACACTCTTAAAAGATGTTTTCCTCTTCCCTAGTTTCATTGGCTATAGATAACAAGTCCCGATTGTGTCTGCCTTATAATGGAGCAAATCAACTGAAACTGACTGAGGCTTCGAGTATTTCTTTTACAACAAAAAGAAGGTAAGACAGCAGTTGGTCCCATTTGATTACATCTTTTCTATAGCTTTCTGAAGCACAGACATTAAAGTTCTGATAAAACATTAATTTAGTCCATTTCTTTGGAGATGGTATACTGATGTTGTGAACTGCTTCACCTTAAAAAAAAAAAACTGACATAGTTCATGCATTATGCTAGACATGTATAGGGTATTGTGTCCAATACGGATTTCTCTGGGAATTCCTACCCTTCAAAACAATAGTACCCGTTGTCTTATTATAGACTTGGCTTTCTCTCTTTCTATGAGTACTGCTTCTTGAAACATTGTATAGTTAGCGATTGCCAATATGTACTGATGACCTCTGTTCGATTTCATAAGTGGACCATCTATGTCTATGGCTATGCATAAAAATGTTTCTATTGTAGACAAAGGTATAAGGTATCACAGAGTTTCTAAACCTTGGTTTAGGTGCTGTTCTCTGGCACTTTGGATAGGCTGCACAGACATTTTCTATTTTCTTCATTTTTCACGACACTTAGGCCAGTGAACCCTATCTGGAATGTTAGTGTTAATTTTATTTATCCTCAGATGACTAACCAAGCCATGATTGTGTGCTATCCTCATTACAAGGGGTCTAAAGAGCTTTCATACCAATAGCTCCTTCTTTAGCTCAGATATGGATATAAAGTGGGCTGTTTCTTTTCTACGGCTCCCTTCCACTCTTGATATGTCCTCTCTCACCCTACTTAGTGAATCATCCTCCCACTGAATGTCCTAGAATGGAAATCGCTTGCCTAGGAGTCAGCCAGGTCAGTATTACTTTCATCAGTAGCCTAAGATAAAGTAGTGTTTGTAGCCCTATCCCCTGCAATGATAGGGACGGCTCCCCTTCATTAAACTCATCTTTGATAAAAGGTCTTTTCCTGGTTAGGGGTCGCCACAGAGGAACTCCGGTCTGCTAATGATTGGCAGTAGATTTTTATAGGGCCGAGTTACCAGCCCGACTCCCAACCTTCAGCGAAGGCACACCCTTTCATGCATGTCTTTCAGGGGCCACTCGACCGCGGGGAGGACATGCAGACTCCACACAGATCGAACAGGAGAACCTCTTGCTGTGAGGCAACAACGCTACTGCTGTACCACCGCGGCTATCTTTGATAAAAGGTAATGCATGACAATAATGTTCTTATATCTGGAGTCGTGGCAGTTCTCCTTTTGCCCTGATCTGCTTTGTTCCTACTTGTTCTAGTGTTAGAATTGTGCATCTTTATTTGCATAGTTATCTCAGCGAGAAGCTTACAGCTCTGTTCAGCTTCCCGTCTTTCTCTTTTATTGTTCAGTACAACATTCATCTTTTCCCACCTTGGTCTACACTACAGGCTCATATAAACCAATGCATATACTGACTTATTTCATTATTCTGACTACTAGAGGGTTTTCTGGTGTTCAGCTGTAGGCCATTTTCTGTCAGTCTCTACACTGACATCTTTTGTGACAACATTCATCTGTTCCCACCTTGGTCTACACTACAGGCTCATATAAACCAATGCATATACTAACTTATTTCATTATTCTGACTATTAGAGGGTTTTCTGGTGTTCAGCTGTAGGGCCATTCTCTGTCAGTCTCTACACTGACATCTTTTGTGACCTTTTCTACTGGAGTCTTTTAGCAAGATTCAGTATCACGTAGAATAAATTACCCATCGGGTAAACGAAAAAACTGCTTAAATAAAACAGAAATGTAATGAAGAACACACAAGAGGTATAATGAAGCACGGCTCCAATGACCATAGACTCAAAAACTTCTTATGCAAATGTTTAAATAAAATAGCAACACATAAATGGCTTAAAACCAGCATAACTTCAGTAAATATATCAAACAGCATTTATTAAGAGATTAGTGCTTTCACCACCTCCCCAGTGGCTTCATCAGACCATAAAAACACTTTAAATATCAAGCAAATACATATATACTCACAAACCCCTCATAGCAATCAAAAACGATGGTGTACAGATGCCCATTAAACGCAAGTAATCCAGTTAGCTTACTCTGCACATTAACGTGCAATACATAACTACATCATCCACAGCCAGTCTCGTTAAAGGCACATGGACCCAAATACAAAAAATAATAATTACATCAAATATGTAAATAAATAGAAATAATAAAAATAAAAAATACATTATTTCTAAAAATCGTAACTATGACCCATAAAGAAACTCAGATTAATTCTAAAACATATCCCTATTTGCCCAAATCAACTTTATGTATGTTAGGAGCAATGAAAAGACATAACAATCCCCTATGAATCATAAAACCCACATATGAGCATAAAACCCCTATCATGCAAACAGGATGAAATATACAACTCATACAAAATGAAAAAACTCAGAGCTATGAATAAGCGTCAAATAATCATACTTGACAAACACATAACCCCTTAAAAATAGCAGCTCCATGTTAGGCTCATAGCTATCGGAGTCTCACAGCCACCAAATCAACAAATTTAACAACATTAACATCACTACCATTCATTATACATAGCAGGCATAAAGGGTACAATTACACCTTCAGCCCTGCTATTTAGAAAGTCCCCTGGCATCCAATACAGGTTTAATCTGCACCATTCCATTCAAGCCATACCCTCTATCTGCTCTAAACTTAAGGATCTAGCATAACACATAGCTCTCCATCCTATTCTTTAAATTACCCATCCTATCAATAGTCCCAATCTGTTCTATCACCATAAACTTAAAGTCATGACTAGTAGCACTTTCCATCACATACCTGGAGAGTGCACTAGCAGTACTACGTGTCCTAATACTATACATATGTTCTCTAACCCTTTCTCTGAGTGTACGGTTGGTCATTCCAACATAGAAGCGTAAACAGCAATCACACTTTGCCAGGTACACTATATCCCTAGTGCCACAATCTGCTCTAACATTAAATTTGCATTCTTTCCTAGTGTCTGGGTGGTAAAACATACCATCTGGCCTAACAAACCTACAGTAGTTACAATGGTTACATGGATGTGTTCCTACATCCTCCCTACTACCCTTCCATTCACTGTCTCCAGGGTAACACAACATCCTTTTTTTCATCTAGGGAGAATGCAGAGATGAGGTTAAAACAGTTTTTAGGAAATACTGGCCCTTGTTGATGATGGATGAGAAGATCGGAAAGGTGGTTGGAGCTGTACCATGGTTTAGATTTAAGAACCGCAAGTCCTTGAAAAGGATCTTGTGTTACCCTGGAGACAGTGAATGGAAGGGTTGTAGGGATGATGTAGGAACACATCCATGTAACCATTGTAACTATTGTAGCTTTGTTAGGCCAGATGGTATGTTTTCCACCCAGACACTAGGAAAGAATACAAGTTTAGGGTTATAGCGGATTGTGACACTATAGATATAGTATACCTAGTGCAGTGTGATTGCTGTTTATGCTTCTATGTTGGAATGACCAACCGTACACTCAGAGAAGGGGTTAGGGAGTATATGTATAGTATTAGGACATTTGTGTGTGTGTGTGTGTGTGTGTGTGTGTGTGTGTGTGTGTGTGTGTGTGTGTGTGTGTGTGTGTGTGTGTGTGTGTGTGTGTGTGTGTGTGTGTTTGCAGGAAGGTATGTGCACATAAATGTGTTAGTGTACATTTAGATATGTGTTTATGCACATGTATATGAATAACAAGTTCTTTTGATCATTTATATCAGTTATAAATGGTAGTATAAATTCTGAACAGAGGTGACAGTAGAGTGATTGTATGATTTTTTCTTGCCAATAAGTTCCAAACATTTTGAAAATAACGAAAATATTGAAACTTAGCTTTGTGGCATCTGTGGCATGGCTGGGGGTAAAGCTCTGACTATGACCCAGACAACTTAAGTCTAAGTAACAGTTCAGGCACTGAAATAGCCTGGTGAGGGAGAGTGGGAATAAACATCTGATGCTGGCCAATCAACCCTGAGTGAGAGAATGAGGGTTCCATTCCAATAAGCCAATCACCACCAAGTAGGTGGAGGCATGCAAGGCACCAAATGGCTAGGACTGGGGATGCAGACTTGGTATTCCCAGACCAGTGATGGTAGCCCTCATTAGCATGTTCATGGTAAAATATGTGGGGCTGGTATTCCCAGACCAGTGATGGTAGCCCTCATTAGCATGTGTGTGGTAGCATATGTGGGGTTGGTATTCCCAGACCAGTGATGGTAGCCCTCATTAGCATGTGTGTGGTAGCATATGTGGGGTTGGTATTCCCAGACCAGTGATGGTAGCCCTCATTAGCATGTGTGTGGTAGCATATGTGGGGTTGGTATTCCCAGACCAGTGATGGCAGCCCTCATTAGCATGTGTGTGGTAGCATATGTGGGGTTGGTATTCCCAGACCAGTGATGGTAGCCCTCATTAGCATGTGTGTGGTAGCATATGTGGGGTTGGTATTCCCAGACCAGTGATGGTAGCCCTCATTAGCATGTGTGTGGTAGCATATGTGGGGTTGGTATTCTCAGAGCAGTGATGGTAGCCCTCATTAGCATGTGTGTGGTAGCATGTGTGGGGTTGGTATTCCCAGACCAGTGATGGCAACCCTTATTAGCATGTGTGTGGTAGCATATGTGGGGTTGGTATTCCCAGACCAGTGATGGTAGCCCTCATTAGCATGTGTGTGGTAGCATATGTGGGGTTGGTATTCACAGACCAGTGATGGCAGCCCTCATTAGCATGTGTGTGGTAGCATATGTGGGGTTGGTATTCCCAGACCAGTGATGGTAGCCCTCATTAGCATGTGTGTGATAGCATATGTGGGGTTGGTATTCCCAGACTAGTGATGGTAGCCCTCATTAGCATGTGTGTGGTAGCATATGTGGGGTTGGTATTCCCAGACCAGTGATGGCAGCCCTCATTAGCATGTGTGTGGTAGCATATGTGGGGTTGGTATTCCCAGAGCAGTGATGGTAGCCCTCATTAGCATGTGTGTCGTAGCATATGTGGGGTTGGTATTCCCAGACCAGTGATGGTAGCCCTCATTAGCATATGTATGGTAGCATATGTGGGGTTGGTATTCCCAGACCAGTGATAGCAGCCCTCATTAGCATGTGTGTGGTAGCATACACACACAGGAGGGGCAGCAGGAGGTCTCATGATGATGACGATGATGATGATGCTTCTCATGTCAGTGATTAGAATAGGGCAAGGGCCTGCTGCTAATGCCGTGATTGCTGGGATGCCTGAGAGGACACAAAGCGCCTTCATGGCTGCCTTTATAAAACCCCTCCTCTCAACTGTTCCCTCTTGCTGGGGACCCTCTTGTGTTTATTTATTATTTATTTCTGATTTATTTGCTTATGTTTACCAGGAAATTCAACTGGGTTAGATGCTTTTTTCATCAGAAGCCCAGGGAGAAAAGCATCATACATACATTGTCTGCATTCAGATACAAATACATGCAAATACATTCTGACACATTGAAGGTCCAGAATACATGCATTCAGATGTAAGTATGTACAGACAGTCACATACATGTAAGAAATCAAGAAAAATGTAATGGCATACATGTATGAATTTGTTACATAGTTAAACTGGATATCAACATTTACAGGAATTTAACAAACATGTATTAGCAGGTGAATGAATGGACTTGAGATACACAGGGAAGATATGAAGGACAGAATGGAATAGTGGCAAAAGGATATAGAAAAAAAAAGCAAAAGCATATATTTACACATCCACACAACCTCTAGTCTTGCCCACTGCCTTTCCTTCCTTCACCCATTCAACACATTCACTTCTTTTTTTTCAGTAAACATCTTTATTAAATTATCACGTATGACATAGTCAGTCTCACATTTATATAAATGAAAAACAAACAACACTGACACCACTTTAGTTGCAAACATTATACGTCACAGACACCACTGAAACAACTGTAGTTGCAAACATTATACATCACCTATAATCTTCCCAGTCATGGTCAGTTAAGCATTATATGGCTCATTCAAATCCTGCATCTTAAACCTCATTCCTTCTCTGCATATATTGTTCCCACAATTCCCATTTTTCCTATGTAGTTTGCTCCGTACTTTTTCTAAAGATCCCAATTCCAGTTGTTTTGTCTCAGTTACCATATTCATTACTTCTAGTAAAGTTGGTCTAGACTTTGATTTCCATTTTCTAGTAATTGCTTTTTTGGCAGCCACCATAATTAGACTCAGCAAGGCTTTACTATGTCTAGACAATTCCGATTCTGTATCATAGCTGAAAAAATCATCTCCCCAGTCAATCCAATCCACTTACCCAGCATCTCCGACAGAGTGGTCCGCAGGGAATCCATAAAGTCCACCAGCTCACTACACTCCAAAAAAATATGTTCCCAGCCACCTCTTTTTTGCCCATCACACCTACAACATTTGCTATCCACCTGAGGAAAATTTCTTTGTAGTCTACTTAGGGTATAAAAATACCTATGTAAACACATCCAGTCAGAGATCCTAAATCTTCTAGACTTTGTCACATATTTGGGAGATATACATATATCCCTCCCCCCATTGCTTCTTTGTGAATTGCTTATCCCAGCTCTCTTCCCAATCCTTTCTATGCTCCTCTGATTTGACTGATTCTTATAATTATCATGCAGTATTTTATATGCTTTACTAATTATTCCTTTCTTAATGGCAGCTTCTGTTCTAGATTCTATTAAAAACTCTACCAGTGCTGGTATTTCATTTAGGAGACCCCTATTTCTTTCCCTTTGCCTATAGTCTGACATCAGTCCTTGATAGGGAAGGCAATCTCTAACTTGCAGTCCAAATAAAATATTGGCCTCTTCCCATTCTATTACCTTTCCCTTTCTAGTTATTTGTTCCCAATACCTTGGTTCCTCTGCCAATCTTCTCCAATAAATTCCAGACCCCCCTTGCTTATATCTGTATCCCTAACCACAGTCATCCCTATCCGCAGAATCTCTTTTCTCCATTCTCATGCTGGTTTAGTTCTTAGAACGCTCCCTGCTATTTTATAAATATAATAGTCTGTATGATTATTGTTATTCTCCTTAAGAGCCTCCGTCCAAAATCCCAATCTCTCATTTCTTGAGCTTCCCCCCATATCATCATCATCATATATAGTTTTGTGCTTGTGCTATGCATAAGAGCCTTAACTGTGTTGCTCTAAAATACCCCCTCAAATTGGGTAATCCTAGTCCGCTTTGTTCTATTGGAAGAATCAGCTTATCCCACTTGACCCTTGCTGTCTTCCCTTCCCAGGTAAAATTCTTCAACTCTTTTTAATTGCTATTTACAGCTTCTCCTCCGGTTGATAAAAATATGCCTGGCTTGTGTATAAGACTAAAGGGACTAAAAACATTTTAATTGCTCATATCTTAGTATCCATATCCATATAACAAACCTTCCAGTTTTGCAATTATTTATTATTTTTATTTTATTTTACATTTGTTAACCAGGTTAGTCTGGCTCAGCTTTTGGCTCATTTTCAGCAGAGACCAGGGGAGAAAAGCTCCTCAGGACTAGAAAACAATTTATTAAATTTTAGTAACATAGTAGTAACAATCAGCTATAGGATCTTACAAGCAGAGACCTGGAGAGAAAAAAAAAGCTCCTCAGGCAATTTGATTATACAGAGTATTAACTGTCTGACAAGTATGTGAGTTGTTACAAGCAAGATTTTAAACAATTGGCAGAAGAAAATGTGACTAGTTGCAATATTATTTAAGCTGTTTAGAGTGAAATGAGTTAATAGTTAGGCAGATGCTTATTTAAAGTGGGTAGGATCTAGTTGTATAGGAGTTAGGAAACAAGAAAGGAAAGTAAGAATGGCTAGTAGGAGATGTAGGGGAGGTAGAGTATAGGAGACAGACTAGACAGGTAAGTTGTTTTGAAACTGTAAGAATTAAGAGTGGTTGGAGACAGAGGAAGGGAAGAGGTAGAAGAGGCAGGGGAATAGTGTTAGAGATACATTAAGAGTGAGGTGGTGAAATAGGTGAAAGGATGGTGGTTTCAGAGTGGTTGGCTACAGTGGCAAGATCACTTTGTTTTTAGGTATTTCCTTGCGGCTAATTTGAAATTTTTGCTATGCTGGAGGGATTTCATTTCCAAGGGGAGTTGCTTCCAGGATGTAGCTGGGTTATAGTTATAGAGAAGGCAGCCTATTTTGGTTTTGGGTTTCTAGATGTCTAATAATTCTTGATTTGAGCTGCATAGCGTCCTAGCAGGGGAATATTTGGATATGATAATGGAGAAGCTGGGGCAGAAGGAGGGTAGATAGAGGATAGGGTGGATGATTTGTAGTTGGTATAGTTGGAGCAGCTGAGGGAATTCTAGCCAGTCTAGTTGCTGTAGTGCTAAGCAGTGGTATGACTTGTAGGATTGGTTAGCTGCAAATCTGGCGATCTTATTATAGGTAGTTTCAAGCTTGGAAATAAGTGTAGAATTTAGGTTTGTGAATATGTGGCAGCTGTACAGGAGTGTTAGAATAAGCCTGGAAGAGAGTTATTCGGGCAGCGTTAGTTAAGTATTTCTTGCTACGGAAAAGGTATCCAAGTTTCTGATGAGTTCTTTTTATTGAGTTAGTAATATGGAGATCAAGCTTAAGCTGATCATCTATTGTTACACCTAGCAATTTAGTACTAGATTCAGCTGAGATGGTAGTGCTGTTGCTGGATAATTCTAATCCTGCATCTTAAACCTCGTTCCTTCTCTGCATATATCATTCCCACAATTCCCATTTTTCCTATGTAGTGTGCAGGATACTGGAATTCTTGTATTATCTTCTGTTTAGTCTCTTCCCACATATCATTAGCTGCCACAACAGAGTAATTTCTAATCCATATTACTAAATACTTCATTTTATCATGTCCCCATAAATACGGATATTGATGGACCAATTCATGTATGGGTACATAATTTACCGCTATTGCTTTATTTTAGCTTCATCAATTTTGTATCCCAAGAAGATCTGAAACTGCCTTAAAATGTTCCACAGCACTGTAATGTCCCTTTCTGCTTTTGTCATGTATAAAATAATATTATCTGCAAATAGAGCCAGCTTTTCCTGACTACCATACCAATTATATCCTTGAATTTCTGAGTCCCTCATTTTCTTTGCCAGGAGTTCTAAATATAATGCAAACAAAAAAGGGGAAAGCAGACAACCCTGCCTGGTTCCTCTACTCAAGCAAAAGTTATAAGAGAGGACCCCACCCACTTTAATTTTTACCTCCGATCCCTCATATATACTCCTAAACAACCATATAATTGTATCAGGGAAAGCAAATGTTTCCATTACCCTGCAAGTCCCAAGTTACTCTGTCAAATGCTTTCTCTGCATCAAGACCCACCAACAACAATGGTATTTTCTTACATTCTGCTTCCCTCAGGATCATCAATGTTCTATTAGCATTCTCAAATGTTTGCCTCCCCTCCACAAAACTACATTGATCCATATCTATCAATTCTGGCATCACTTTTGCCATTCTTTTAGCCATTATACACATAAACACTTTATAATCATGGTTTAGTATTGAAATGGGCTTGTATGAAGCTGGATCCGATGGATCTTTACGCTCTTTAGGTGTTACTGTTACCACTGCCTTCTTCCAAGATGCGGGTACTTCTCCACCTCTTAAAATACTTTTAAACAAAACATTCCAGATCTTTATCAGTTTTTTTCACTCTTAGCTTCCAAACTCCCACAGGAATACCATCTATTCCTGTGGACTTTCCTGTAGATTGGTTATACATAGCCATTTTTATCTCATCTCCTCCTATCCTGTTAGTAATTGAGCCTCATCTACCTCTAACCTTGGCATATTTAATTCTTCCATAAACATTTCCATTTGTACCTTTTCTTGATTTCTATATTTCTCTGCTTTATGCAAACTTTCATAAAATTTTTGAAATATTTCTAATACTTCTACAGGGTCTGTTGTTATCTTCCTTGTTATAGGCTCCCTAAGCTTGGTGACAGCCCTTTCCACTTTCTGTTGCCTGAGTCGTTGTGCTAAAAGTTTTGTGCTCTAGAATCATTATCAAAAAAAAAAAACAGTTGCTTAACAGTAATCTTTCTAGACTCGTGCATGTTATCCAGGTAATCCCTTATTTTCTGTTTAGTATTCTGCAGTCGCTCCTTTTCTTGTTCTGACAGATTCCCCCCATTTTGCAATACTTTAACATTTCTCAGTCCCTCTAAATAATTCTTGTTACTTCTTAGCCATATCTCCCTTTCCTTTGTTTCAACCCTAGTTTTAAACTCCACTTTAATTTTATCCTACTCCCTAGCTATCTATATTTTCAGAAGAAATTTCTATCTTTTCTAGTTAGCTCCTGAATTAAATCCAAAACCCATTCCTCAGATTCCTCTCTTTTCAGCCAAAAGGTGAGAAAGCACCAGTGTCTCATTTTTATTTTATTACCCTGCATTTTATTTTAGCTGTTATTGGTGCACGATGTGAAATAGTTACTGGGTGTGTTTCACGACCGTCAATTAAATGCACATGTTCCTCTGAGATATAAATTCTATCTAGCCTAGTCGAGTTTTTGTATCTTGGAGAATAATATGCAAATTCACTCTGAACTCCTAGTACTGAATTCACATCTTCCATGCCAAACATTTTCATAGGTTTCTTCAAAAATCTACCCTGCTTTGTTATATTTTCCCTTCTAAGCCCCAAGACACACCTTCATTGTTGCAAACCAAATTTCAGTCTCCACCTATAAGTAATATTCCTTGCTGAAAGCTGATTCTTTCTCCCAGAATTATTTTTTAAGCTCCATTATTGCAGTTTTTAGGTGGAATGTAAATGCATGCAGTGTAATCCTCCTCCCTTCCCAGTAGCCCCTTAATGCTACGTATCTTCCATTATTATCTTTTGTTTTCCTATTCTATTACTACTGGAGCTCCTCTCACAATTAATATAAGTGCTCCTCTTTATCTTTGTCCCAGATATTCTGCTGAATAGCCATCCTGAAAACCTTTCTTTATCAAATTCACATGTTCAGTTCTTTCCAGATGTGTCTCCTGCAGCATAGCTATTTGCACTCCATATTGTAACATAATTCTCTACTCTTTCTTTTTTATATTTATCTGTAAGACCATCCAGATTGAAAGACATTACAGAAAGCATCATTTTCTTATATAATTATTATTACCACCTTTTATGTATAACTGCGTTTTTGTTAAATGTCTAGGTCCAACTTTTATGTTACATGCATATGCTGTTCAGCAAGTTGGTCTTTTATACCGTTGTTTCTTGTCATATCCATTTGAGCCTATGTCACATCTTACATAACTTTTTGGGGTTTTCTTTCAACTCATTCAGTCCTTTCTTGAGGAGGAGCTAGGTATCTTCTAACCTTAGTGAGGGGCCTACAGACCATTTGTCACCTGACTGGAGGAGACCCTAATCAGCTCTCTTAATCCTCAAAGATGTGAGAGTCAGGCAGTAGGAATCAGGTCAGCCTGCTGGACTCAGTGGGCCTCTGAGGCTCCTGTCTCCCCAACAGGTCTCTCAAGTTCCATTGTGTGCTACCTAACGGAAGCATGCATACTTCCACAAATGTCACCCTTGGCCGTACCTCTCAACTGTCCAGATTTTCAGAGAATGTCCATATTTTTGCCTCAAATTTTTCATCCGGTCCTCTTAAAATTTCTGTTTTTCTGGCAAATTATTGAGGATTAAAGTCAGTAAATAATGATGGGTATTTGAGTTTCAGACTTCATGACGTTCAGAAAATGCACAACAATGTGAAATCTGTTATTCTATCAACTTTATAAGTTTATAGGAGCAATATTTAAAAATTGTCCCTATTTTGAGCTTTTGTCCCCCCATTATTTTTGGCTTTATCCAAATTTCATGTGCTAAGAGGTTGAGAAGTATGCCCCTGACTAATGCTGTTCACCACTTGACAGCATTTATTCAACAAGCTCACTTCCCTTGGGTGTAACACCCAGTATGCCCACCAGTTGTCACCCAAGTATAGTCACCGCATTCATTTAGTGGTACTGGTGCCTGGAGCTGGCGAGGTTAGAATGGGCAGAATCATCCTCAGGGAGAGGGATAGGATATGGCTGTTATATACTGCAGCCCATCACAGGAGGGGTAATGGTGCTTAGGAGTGATACTGAGACATGCTTTCTGATCTCCAAATCACAAACACACTAACCAGCACCAGCACATCCACAGAAGCATGCACATACATAGAGAGGATAGTGGCCCCCTTAGTGAATGGGTCACATGTTACCAACCCAAGGGGAGAAGCCAGGAAAAGACTTATTGCCAGGATGCTGATGAGGGCACAAGGAACCTATATGGCTACCTAGGTAATGGCCCCTCCAGCAGGTATGGTA